>NW_026646925.1:0-40000 GCF_950005125.1 Chionomys nivalis | reverse complement strand
GTACTAAAGCTTTCGTGAAATTAATAATCTTTCAAAAGAACGCGATTATCTTTCAAAGTAAAGCTTGTACTGAGAAAAGCAACACTGATCTCAGTTCTAACAGTGCTTTCACACGTAGCAAACAACTGCTTGTCTTTACGAAGAAACGCATGTGCGTTTCAGACTAAAGCTTTCGTGAAATTAATAAACTTTCAAAAGAACGCGATTATCTTTCAATGTAAAGCTTGTACTGAGAAAAGGAACACTCATCTCAGTTCTACAGTGCTTTCACACGTAGCAAACAACTGCTTGTCTTTACGAAGAAACGCATGTGCGTTTCAGACTAAAGCTTTCGTGAAATTAATAAACTTTCAAAAGAACGCGATTATCTTTCAAAGTAAAGCTTGTACTGAGAAAAGCAACACTGATCTCAGTTCTAACAGTGCTTTCACATGTAACAAATACCTACTTGTCTTTACAAAGAAACGCATGTGCGTTTCTTCCTCAAGCTTTCGTGAAATTAATAAACTTTCAAAAGAACGCGATTATCTTTCAAAGTAAAGCTTGTACTGAGAGAAGCAACACTGATCTCTGTTCTAACAGTGCTTTCACACTTAGCAAACAACTGCTTGTCTCTAGAAAGAAACGCATGTGCGTTTCTTCCTAAAGCTTTCGTGAAATTAATAAACTTTCAAAAGAACGCGATTATCTTTCAAAGTAAAGCTTGTACTGAGAAAAGCAACACTGATCTCAGTTCTAACAGTGCTTTCACACATAGCAAACAACTGCTTGTCTTGACAAAGTAACGCATGTGCGTTTCTTCCTAAAGCTTTCGTGAAATTAATAAACTTTCAAAAGAACGCGATTATCTTTCAAAGTAAAGCCTGTACTGAGAAAAGCAACACTCATCTCAGTTCTAACAGTGCTTTCACATGTTGCAAACAACTGCTTGTCTTTATAATGTAACGCATGTGCGTTTCGTACTAAAACTTTCGTGAAATTAATAATCTTTCAAAAGAACGCGATTATCTTTCAAAGTAAAGCTTGTACTGAGAAAAGCAACACTGATCTCAGTTCTAACAGTGCTTTCACACATAGCAAAAAACTGCCTGTCTTTACAAAGAAACGCATGTGCGTTTCTTACTAAAGCTTTCGTGAAATTAATAAACTTTCACAAGAACGCGATTATCTTTAAAAGTAAAGCTTGTACTGAGAAAAGCAACACTGATCTCAGTTCTAACAGTGCTTTCACACGTAGCAAACAACTGCTTGTCTTTACGAAGAAACGCATGTGCGTTTCTTCCTAAAGCTTTCGTGAAATTAATAAACTTTCAAAAGAACGCGATTATCTTTCAAAGTAAAGCTTGTACTGAGAAAAGCAACACTGATCTCAGTTCTAACAGTGCTTTCACACGTAGCAAACAACTGCTTGTCTTGACAAAGAAACGTATGTGCGTTTCTTCCTAAAGCTTTCGTGAAATTAATAAACTTTCAAAAGAACGCGATTATCTTTCAAAGTAAAGCTTGTACTGAGAAAAGCAACACTGATCTCAGTTCTAACAGTGCTTTCACACGTAGCAAACAACTGCTTGTCTTTACGAAGAAACGCATGTGCGTTTCTTCCTAAAGCTTTCGTGAAATTAATAAACTTTCAAAAGAACGCGATTATCTTTCAAAGTAAAGCTTGTACTGAGAAAAGCAACACTGATCTCAGTTCTAACAGTGCTTTCACACGTAGCAAACAACTGCTTGTCTTTACGAAGAAACGCATGTGCGTTTCAGACTAAAGCTTTCGTGAAATTAATAAACTTTCAAAAGAACGCGATTATCTTTCAAAGTAAAGCTTGTACTGAGAAAAGCAACACTGATCTCAGTTCTAACAGTGATTTCACACATATCAAACAACTGTTTGTCTTGACAAAGAAACGTATGTGCGTTTCTTCCTAAAGCTTTCGTGAAATTAATAAACTTTCAAAAGAAAGCGATTATCTTTCAAAGTAAAGCTTGTACTGAGAAAAGCAACACTGATCTCAGTTCTAACAGTGCTTTCACATGTAGGAAACAACTGCTTGTCTTTATAATGTAACGCATGTGCGTTTCGTACTAAAGCTTTCGTGAAATTAATAATCTTTCAAAAGAACGTGATTATCTTTCAAAGTAAAGCTTGTACTGAGAAAAGCAACACTGATCTCAGTTCTAACAGTGCTTTCACACGTAACAAATACCTACTTGTCTTTACAAAGAAACGCATGTGCGTTTCTTCCTAAAGCTTTCGTGAAATTAATAAACTTTCAAAAGAACGCGATTATCTTTCAAAGTAAAGCTTGTACTGAGAGAAGCAACATTGATCTCTGTTCTAACAGTGCTTTCACATGTAGCAAACAACTGCTTGTCTTTACAAAGAAACGCATGTGCGTTTCTTCCTAAAGCTATCGTGAAATTAATAAACTTTCAAAAGAACGCGATTATCTTTCAAAGTAAAGCTTGTACTGAGAAAAGCAACACTGATCTCAGTTCTAACAGTGCTTTCACATGTCGCAAACAACTGCTTGTCTTTATAATGTAACGCATGTGCGTTTCGTACTAAAACTTTCGTGAAATTAATAATCTTTCAAAAGAACGCGATTATCTTTCAAAGTAAAGCTTGTACTGAGAAAAGCAACAATGATCTCAGTTCTAACAGTGCTTTCACACGTAGCAAACAACTGCTTGTCTTTACGAAGAAACGCATGTGCGTTTCAGACTAAAGCTTTCGTGAAATTAATAAACTTTCAAAAGAACGCGATTATCTTTCAAAGTAAAGCTTGTACTGAGAAAAGCAACACTGACCTCAGTTCTAACAGTGATTTCACACATATCAAACAACTGCTTGTCTTGACAAAGAAACGTATGTGCGTTTCTTCCTAAAGCTTTCGTGAAATTAATAAACTTTCAAAAGAACGCGATTATCTTTCAAAGTAAAGATTGTACTGAGAAAAGCAACACTGATCTCAGTTCTAACAGTGCTTTCACATGTAGCAAACAACTGCTTGTCTTTATAATGTAACGCATGTGCGTTTCGTACTAAAGCTTTCGTGAAATTAATAATCTTTCAAAAGAACGCGATTATCTTTCAAAGTAAAGCTTGTACTGAGAAAAGCAACACTGATCTCAGTTCTAACAGTGCTTTCACACGTAGCAAACAACTGCTTGTCTTTACGAAGAAACGCATGTGCGTTTCAGACTAAAGCTTTCGTGAAATTAATAAACTTTCAAAAGAACGCGATTATCTTTCAATGTAAAGCTTGTACTGAGAAAAGGAACACTCATCTCAGTTCTACAGTGCTTTCACACGTAGCAAACAACTGCTTGTCTTTACGAAGAAACGCATGTGCGTTTCAGACTAAAGCTTTCGTGAAATTAATAATCTTTCAAAAGAACGCGATTATCTTTCAAAGTAAAGCCTGTACTGAGAAAAGCAACACTCATCTCAGTTCTAACAGTGCTTTCACATGTTGCAAACAACTGCTTGTCTTTATAATGTAACGCATGTGCGTTTCGTACTAAAACTTTCGTGAAATTAATAATCTTTCAAAAGAACGCGATTATCTTTCAAAGTAAAGCTTGTACTGAGAAAAGCAACACTGATCTCAGTTCTAACAGTGCTTTCACACATAGCAAAAAACTGCCTGTCTTTACAAAGAAACGCATGTGCGTTTCTTACTAAAGCTTTCGTGAAATTAATAAACTTTCACAAGAACGCGATTATCTTTAAAAGTAAAGCTTGTACTGAGAAAAGCAACACTGATCTCAGTTCTAACAGTGCTTTCACACGTAGCAAACAACTGCTTGTCTTTACGAAGAAACGCATATGCGTTTCAGACTAAAGCTTTCGTGAAATTAATAAACTTTCAAAAGAACGCGATTATCTTTCAAAGTAAAGCTTGTACTGAGAAAAGGAACCCTCATCTCAGTTCTAACAGTGATTTCACACGTATCAAACAACTGCTTGTCTTGACAAAGAAACGCATGTGCGTTTCTTCCTAAAGCTTTCGTGAAATTAATAAACTTTCAAAAGAACGCGATTATCTTTCAAAGTAAAGCTTGTACTGAGAAAAGCAACACTGATCTCAGTTCTAACAGTGCTTTCACATGTCGCAAACAACTGCTTGGCTTTATAATGTAACGCATGTGCGTTTCGTACTAAAAGTTTCGTGAAATTAATAATCTTTCAAAAGAACGCGATTATCTTTCAAAGGAAAGCTTGTACTGAGAAAAGCAACACTGATCTCAGTTCTAACAGTGCTTTCACACGTAGCAAAAAACTGCCTGTCTTTACAAAGAAACGCATGTGCGTTTCTTACTAAAGCTTTCGTGAAATTAATAAACTTTCACAAGAACGCGATTATCTTTCAAAGTAAAGCTTGTACTGAGAAAAGCAACACTGATCTCAGTTCTAACAGTGCTTTCACACGGAGCAAACAACTGCTTGTCTTTACGAAGAAACGCATATGCGTTTCAGACTAAAGGTTTCGTGAAATTAATAAACTTTCAAAAGAACGCGATTATCTTTCAAAGTAAAGCTTGTACTGAGAAAAGCAACACTGATCTCAGTTCTAACAGTGCTTTCACACGTAGCAAAAAACTGCCTGTCTTTACAAAGAAACGCATGTGCGTTTCTTACTAAAGCTTTCGTGAAATTAATAAACATTCACAAGAACGCGATTATCTTTCAAAGTAAAGCTTGTACTGAGAAAAGCAACACTGATCTCAGTTCTAACAGTGCTTTCACACTTGCAAACAACTGCTTGTCTTTACGAAGAAACGCATGTGCGTTTCAGACTAAAGCTTTCGTGAAATTAATAAACTTTCAAAAGAACGCGATTATCTTTCAAAGTAAAGCTTGTACTGAGAAAAGCAACACTGATCTCAGTTCTAACAGTGATTTCACACATATCAAACAACTGTTTGTCTTGACAAAGAAACGTATGTGCGTTTCTTCCTAAAGCTTTCGTGAAATTAATAAACTTTCAAAAGAAAGCGATTATCTTTCAAAGTAAAGCTTGTACTGAGAAAAGCAACACTGATCTCAGTTCTAACAGTGCTTTCACATGTAGGAAACAACTGCTTGTCTTTATAATGTAACGCATGTGCGTTTCGTACTAAAGCTTTCGTGAAATTAATAATCTTTCAAAAGAACGCGATTATCTTTCAAAGTAAAGCTTGTACTGAGAAAAGCAACACTGATCTCAGTTCTAACAGTGCTTTCACACGTAACAAATACCTACTTGTCTTTACAAAGAAACGCATGTGCGTTTCTTCCTAAAGCTTTCGTGAAATTAATAAACTTTCAAAAGAACGCGATTATCTTTCAAAGTAAAGCTTGTACTGAGAGAAGCAACATTGATCTCTGTTCTAACAGTGCTTTCACATGTAGCAAACAACTGCTTGTCTTTACAAAGAAACGCATGTGCGTTTCTTCCTAAAGCTTTCGTGAAATTAATAAACTTTCAAAAGAACGCGATTATCTTTCAAAGTAAAGCTTGTACTGAGAAAAGCAACACTGATCTCAGTTCTAACAGTGCTGTCACATGTCGCAAACAACTGCTTGTCTTTATAATGTAACGCATGTGCGTTTCGTACTAAAACTTTCGTGAAATTAATAATCTTTCAAAAGAACGCGATTATCTTTCAAAGTAAAGCTTGTACTGAGAAAAGCAACACTGATCTCAGTTCTAACAGTGCTTTCACATGTAGCAAACAACTGCTTGTCTTTATAATGTAACGCATGTGCGTTTCGTACTAAAGCTTTCGTGAAATTAATAATCTTTCCAAAGAACGCGATTATCTTTCAAAGTAAAGCTTGTACTGAGAAAAGCAACACTGATCTCAGTTCTAACAGTGCTTTCACACGTAGCAAACAACTGCTTGTCTTTACGAAGAAACGCATGTGCGTTTCAGACTAAAGCTTTCGTGAAATTAATAAACTTTCAAAAGAACGCGATTATCTTTCAATGTAAAGCTTGTACTGAGAAAAGGAACACTCATCTCAGTTCTAACAGTGCTTTCACACGTAGCAAACAACTGCTTGTCTTTACGAAGAAACGCATGTGCGTTTCAGACTAAAGCTTTCGTGAAATTAATAAACTTTCAAAAGAACGCGATTGTCTTTCAAAGTAAAGCTTGTACTGAGAAAAGCAACACTGATCTCAGTTCTAACAGTGCTTTCACATGTAACAAATACCTACTTGTCTTTACAAAGAAACGCATGTGCGTTTCTTCCTAAAGCTTTCGTGAAATTAATAAACTTTCAAAAGAACGCGATTATCTTTCAAAGTAAAGCTTGTACTGAGAGAAGCAACACTGATCTCTGTTCTAACAGTGCTTTCACACGAAGCAAACAACTGCTTGTCTCTAGAAAGAAACGCATGTGCGTTTCTTCCTAAAGCTTTCGTGAAATTAATAAACTTTCAAAAGAACGCGATTATCTTTCAAAGTAAAGCTTGTACTGAGAAAAGCAACACTGATCTCAGTTCTAACAGTGCTTTCACACATATCAAACAACTGCTTGTCTTGACAAAGTAACGCATGTGCGTTCCTTACTAAAGCTTTCGTGAAATTAATAAACTTTCAAAAGAACGCGATTATCTTTCAAAGTAAAGCCTGTACTGAGAAAAGCAACACTCATCTCAGTTCTAACAGTGCTTTCACATGTTGCAAACAACTGCTTGTCTTTATAATGTAACGCATGTGCGTTTCGTACTAAAACTTTCGTGAAATTAATAATCTTTCAAAAGAACGCGATTATCTTTCAAAGTAAAGCTTGTACTGAGAAAAGCAACACTGATCTCAGTTCTAACAGTGCTTTCACACATAGCAAAAAACTGCCTGTCTTTACAAAGAAACGCATGTGCGTTTCTTACTAAAGCTTTCGTGAAATTAATAAACTTTCACAAGAACGCGATTATCTTTCAAAGTAAAGCTTGTACTGAGAAAAGCAACACTGATCTCAGTTCTAACAGTGCTTTCACATGACGCAAACAACTGCTTGGCTTTATAATGTAACGCATGTGCGTTTCGTACTAAAAGTTTCGTGAAATTAATAATCTTTCAAAAGAACGCGATTATCTTTCAAAGGAAAGCTTGTACTGAGAAAAGCAACACTGATCTCAGTTCTAACAGTGCTTTCACACGTAGCAAAAAACTGCCTGTCTTTACAAAGAAACGCATGTGCGTTTCTTACTAAAGCTTTCGTGAAATTAATAAACTTTCACAAGAACGCGATTATCTTTCAAAGTAAAGCTTGTACTGAGAAAAGCAACACTGATCTCAGTTCTAACAGTGCTTTCACACGGAGCAAAAAACTGCTTGTCTTTACGAAGAAACGCATGTGTGTTTCAGACTAAAGGTTTCGTGAAATTAATAAACTTTCAAAAGAACGCGATTATCTTTCAAAGTAAAGCTTGTACTGAGAAAAGCAACACTGATCTCAGTTCTAACAGTGCTTTCACACGTAGCAAAAAACTGCCTGTCTTTACAAAGAAACGCATGTGCGTTTCTTACTAAAGCTTTCGTGAAATTAATAAACATTCACAAGAACGCGATTATCTTTCAAAGTAAAGCTTGTACTGAGAAAAGCAACACTGATCTCAGTTCTAACAGTGCTTTCACACGTAGCAAACAACTGCTTGTCTTTACGAAGAAACGCATGTGCGTTTCAGACTAAAGGTTTCGTGAAATTAATAAACTTTCAAAAGAACGCGATTATCTTTCAAAGTAAAGCTTGTACTGAGAAAAGCAACACTGATCTCAGTTCTAACAGTGCTTTCACACGTAGCAAAAAACTGCCTGTCTTTACAAAGAAACGCATGTGCGTTTCTTACTAAAGCTTTCGTGAAATTAATAAACATTCACAAGAACGCGATTATCTTTCAAAGTAAAGCTTGTACTGAGAAAAGCAACACTGATCTCAGTTCTAACAGTGCTTTCACACTTGCAAACAACTGCTTGTCTTTACGAAGAAACGCATGTGCGTTTCAGACTAAAGCTTTCGTGAAATTAATAAACTTTCAAAAGAACGCGATTATCTTTCAAAGTAAAGCTTGTACTGAGAAAAGCAACACTGATCTCAGTTCTAACAGTGATTTCACACATATCAAACAACTGTTTGTCTTGACAAAGAAACGTATGTGCGTTTCTTCCTAAAGCTTTCGTGAAATTAATAAACTTTCAAAAGAAAGCGATTATCTTTCAAAGTAAAGCTTGTACTGAGAAAAGCAACACTGATCTCAGTTCTAACAGTGCTTTCACATGTAGGAAACAACTGCTTGTCTTTATAATGTAACGCATGTGCGTTTCGTACTAAAGCTTTCGTGAAATTAATAATCTTTCAAAAGAACGCGATTATCTTTCAAAGTAAAGCTTGTACTGAGAAAAGCAACACTGATCTCAGTTCTAACAGTGCTTTCACACGTAACAAATACCTACTTGTCTTTACAAAGAAACGCATGTGCGTTTCTTCCTAAAGCTTTCGTGAAATTAATAAACTTTCAAAAGAACGCGATTATCTTTCAAAGTAAAGCTTGTACTGAGAGAAGCAACATTGATCTCTGTTCTAACAGTGCTTTCACATGTAGCAAACAACTGCTTGTCTTTACAAAGAAACGCATGTGCGTTTCTTCCTAAAGCTTTCGTGAAATTAATAAACTTTCAAAAGAACGCGATTATCTTTCAAAGTAAAGCTTGTACTGAGAAAAGCAACACTGATCTCAGTTCTAACAGTGCTGTCACATGTCGCAAACAACTGCTTGTCTTTATAATGTAACGCATGTGCGTTTCGTACTAAAACTTTCGTGAAATTAATAATCTTTCAAAAGAACGCGATTATCTTTCAAAGTAAAGCTTGTACTGAGAAAAGCAACACTGATCTCAGTTCTAACAGTGCTTTCACATGTAGCAAACAACTGCTTGTCTTTATAATGTAACGCATGTGCGTTTCGTACTAAAGCTTTCGTGAAATTAATAATCTTTCCAAAGAACGCGATTATCTTTCAAAGTAAAGCTTGTACTGAGAAAAGCAACACTGATCTCAGTTCTAACAGTGCTTTCACACGTAGCAAACAACTGCTTGTCTTTACGAAGAAACGCATGTGCGTTTCAGACTAAAGCTTTCGTGAAATTAATAAACTTTCAAAAGAACGCGATTATCTTTCAATGTAAAGCTTGTACTGAGAAAAGGAACACTCATCTCAGTTCTAACAGTGCTTTCACACGTAGCAAACAACTGCTTGTCTTTACGAAGAAACGCATGTGCGTTTCAGACTAAAGCTTTCGTGAAATTAATAAACTTTCAAAAGAACGCGATTGTCTTTCAAAGTAAAGCTTGTACTGAGAAAAGCAACACTGATCTCAGTTCTAACAGTGCTTTCACATGTAACAAATACCTACTTGTCTTTACAAAGAAACGCATGTGCGTTTCTTCCTAAAGCTTTCGTGAAATTAATAAACTTTCAAAAGAACGCGATTATCTTTCAAAGTAAAGCTTGTACTGAGAGAAGCAACACTGATCTCTGTTCTAACAGTGCTTTCACACGAAGCAAACAACTGCTTGTCTCTAGAAAGAAACGCATGTGCGTTTCTTCCTAAAGCTTTCGTGAAATTAATAAACTTTCAAAAGAACGCGATTATCTTTCAAAGTAAAGCTTGTACTGAGAAAAGCAACACTGATCTCAGTTCTAACAGTGCTTTCACACATATCAAACAACTGCTTGTCTTGACAAAGTAACGCATGTGCGTTCCTTACTAAAGCTTTCGTGAAATTAATAAACTTTCAAAAGAACGCGATTATCTTTCAAAGTAAAGCCTGTACTGAGAAAAGCAACACTCATCTCAGTTCTAACAGTGCTTTCACATGTTGCAAACAACTGCTTGTCTTTATAATGTAACGCATGTGCGTTTCGTACTAAAACTTTCGTGAAATTAATAATCTTTCAAAAGAACGCGATTATCTTTCAAAGTAAAGCTTGTACTGAGAAAAGCAACACTGATCTCAGTTCTAACAGTGCTTTCACACATAGCAAAAAACTGCCTGTCTTTACAAAGAAACGCATGTGCGTTTCTTACTAAAGCTTTCGTGAAATTAATAAACTTTCACAAGAACGCGATTATCTTTCAAAGTAAAGCTTGTACTGAGAAAAGCAACACTGATCTCAGTTCTAACAGTGCTTTCACATGACGCAAACAACTGCTTGGCTTTATAATGTAACGCATGTGCGTTTCGTACTAAAAGTTTCGTGAAATTAATAATCTTTCAAAAGAACGCGATTATCTTTCAAAGGAAAGCTTGTACTGAGAAAAGCAACACTGATCTCAGTTCTAACAGTGCTTTCACACGTAGCAAAAAACTGCCTGTCTTTACAAAGAAACGCATGTGCGTTTCTTACTAAAGCTTTCGTGAAATTAATAAACTTTCACAAGAACGCGATTATCTTTCAAAGTAAAGCTTGTACTGAGAAAAGCAACACTGATCTCAGTTCTAACAGTGCTTTCACACGGAGCAAAAAACTGCTTGTCTTTACGAAGAAACGCATGTGTGTTTCAGACTAAAGGTTTCGTGAAATTAATAAACTTTCAAAAGAACGCGATTATCTTTCAAAGTAAAGCTTGTACTGAGAAAAGCAACACTGATCTCAGTTCTAACAGTGCTTTCACACGTAGCAAAAAACTGCCTGTCTTTACAAAGAAACGCATGTGCGTTTCTTACTAAAGCTTTCGTGAAATTAATAAACATTCACAAGAACGCGATTATCTTTCAAAGTAAAGCTTGTACTGAGAAAAGCAACACTGATCTCAGTTCTAACAGTGCTTTCACACGTAGCAAACAACTGCTTGTCTTTACGAAGAAACGCATGTGCGTTTCAGACTAAAGGTTTCGTGAAATTAATAAACTTTCAAAAGAACGCGATTATCTTTCAAAGTAAAGCTTGTACTGAGAAAAGCAACACTGATCTCAGTTCTAACAGTGCTTTCACACGTAGCAAAAAACTGCCTGTCTTTACAAAGAAACGCATGTGCGTTTCTTACTAAAGCTTTCGTGAAATTAATAAACATTCACAAGAACGCGATTATCTTTCAAAGTAAAGCTTGTACTGAGAAAAGCAACACTGATCTCAGTTCTAACAGTGCTTTCACACTTGCAAACAACTGCTTGTCTTTACGAAGAAACGCATGTGCGTTTCAGACTAAAGCTTTCGTGAAATTAATAAACTTTCAAAAGAACGCGATTATCTTTCAAAGTAAAGCTTGTACTGAGAAAAGCAACACTGATCTCAGTTCTAACAGTGATTTCACACATATCAAACAACTGTTTGTCTTGACAAAGAAACGTATGTGCGTTTCTTCCTAAAGCTTTCGTGAAATTAATAAACTTTCAAAAGAAAGCGATTATCTTTCAAAGTAAAGCTTGTACTGAGAAAAGCAACACTGATCTCAGTTCTAACAGTGCTTTCACATGTAGGAAACAACTGCTTGTCTTTATAATGTAACGCATGTGCGTTTCGTACTAAAGCTTTCGTGAAATTAATAATCTTTCAAAAGAACGCGATTATCTTTCAAAGTAAAGCTTGTACTGAGAAAAGCAACACTGATCTCAGTTCTAACAGTGCTTTCACACGTAACAAATACCTACTTGTCTTTACAAAGAAACGCATGTGCGTTTCTTCCTAAAGCTTTCGTGAAATTAATAAACTTTCAAAAGAACGCGATTATCTTTCAAAGTAAAGCTTGTACTGAGAGAAGCAACATTGATCTCTGTTCTAACAGTGCTTTCACATGTAGCAAACAACTGCTTGTCTTTACAAAGAAACGCATGTGCGTTTCTTCCTAAAGCTTTCGTGAAATTAATAAACTTTCAAAAGAACGCGATTATCTTTCAAAGTAAAGCTTGTACTGAGAAAAGCAACACTGATCTCAGTTCTAACAGTGCTTTCACATGTCGCAAACAACTGCTTGTCTTTATAATGTAACGCATGTGCGTTTCGTACTAAAACTTTCGTGAAATTAATAATCTTTCAAAAGAACGCGATTATCTTTCAAAGTAAAGCTTGTACTGAGAAAAGCAACACTGATCTCAGTTCTAACAGTGCTTTCACATGTAGCAAACAACTGCTTGTCTTTATAATGTAACGCATGTGCGTTTCGTACTAAAGCTTTCGTGAAATTAATAATCTTTCCAAAGAACGCGATTATCTTTCAAAGTAAAGCTTGTACTGAGAAAAGCAACACTGATCTCAGTTCTAACAGTGCTTTCACACGTAGCAAACAACTGCTTGTCTTTACGAAGAAACGCATGTGCGTTTCAGACTAAAGCTTTCGTGAAATTAATAAACTTTCAAAAGAACGCGATTATCTTTCAATGTAAAGCTTGTACTGAGAAAAGGAACACTCATCTCAGTTCTAACAGTGCTTTCACACGTAGCAAACAACTGCTTGTCTTTACGAAGAAACGCATGTGCGTTTCAGACTAAAGCTTTCGTGAAATTAATAAACTTTCAAAAGAACGCGATTGTCTTTCAAAGTAAAGCTTGTACTGAGAAAAGCAACACTGATCTCAGTTCTAACAGTACTTTCACATGTAACAAATACCTACTTGTCTTTACAAAGAAACGCATGTGCGTTTCTTCCTCAAGCTTTCGTGAAATTAATAAACTTTCAAAAGAACGCGATTATCTTTCAAAGTAAAGCTTGTACTGAGAGAAGCAACACTGATCTCTGTTCTAACAGTGCTTTCACACGAAGCAAACAACTGCTTGTCTCTAGAAAGAAACGCATGTGCGTTTCTTCCTAAAGCTTTCGTGAAATTAATAAACTTTCAAAAGAACGCGATTATCTTTCAAAGTAAAGCTTGTACTGAGAAAAGCAACACTGATCTCAGTTCTAACAGTGCTTTCACACATATCAAACAACTGCTTGTCTTGACAAAGTAACGCATGTGCGTTTCTTACTAAAGCTTTCGTGAAATTAATAAACTTTCAAAAGAACGCGATTATCTTTCAAAGTAAAGCCTGTACTGAGAAAAGCAACACTCATCTCAGTTCTAACAGTGCTTTCACATGTTGCAAACAACTGCTTGTCTTTATAATGTAACGCATGTGCGTTTCGTACTAAAACTTTCGTGAAATTAATAATCTTTCAAAAGAACGCGATTATCTTTCAAAGTAAAGCTTGTACTGAGAAAAGCAACACTGATCTCAGTTCTAACAGTGCTTTCACACATAGCAAAAAACTGCCTGTCTTTACAAAGAAACGCATGTGCGTTTCTTACTAAAGCTTTCGTGAAATTAATAAACTTTCACAAGAACGCGATTATCTTTCAAAGTAAAGCTTGTACTGAGAAAAGCAACACTGATCTCAGTTCTAACAGTGCTTTCACATGACGCAAACAACTGCTTGGCTTTATAATGTAACGCATGTGCGTTTCGTACTAAAAGTTTCGTGAAATTAATAATCTTTCAAAAGAACGCGATTATCTTTCAAAGGAAAGCTTGTACTGAGAAAAGCAACACTGATCTCAGTTCTAACAGTGCTTTCACACGTAGCAAAAAACTGCCTGTCTTTACAAAGAAACGCATGTGCGTTTCTTACTAAAGCTTTCGTGAAATTAATAAACTTTCACAAGAACGCGATTATCTTTCAAAGTAAAGCTTGTACTGAGAAAAGCAACACTGATCTCAGTTCTAACAGTGCTTTCACACGGAGCAAAAAACTGCTTGTCTTTACGAAGAAACGCATGTGTGTTTCAGACTAAAGGTTTCGTGAAATTAATAAACTTTCAAAAGAACGCGATTATCTTTCAAAGTAAAGCTTGTACTGAGAAAAGCAACACTGATCTCAGTTCTAACAGTGCTTTCACACGTAGCAAAAAACTGCCTGTCTTTACAAAGAAACGCATGTGCGTTTCTTACTAAAGCTTTCGTGAAATTAATAAACATTCACAAGAACGCGATTATCTTTCAAAGTAAAGCTTGTACTGAGAAAAGCAACACTGATCTCAGTTCTAACAGTGCTTTCACACGTAGCAAACAACTGCTTGTCTTTACGAAGAAACGCATGTGCGTTTCAGACTAAAGGTTTCGTGAAATTAATAAACTTTCAAAAGAACGCGATTATCTTTCAAAGTAAAGCTTGTACTGAGAAAAGCAACACTGATCTCAGTTCTAACAGTGCTTTCACACGTAGCAAAAAACTGCCTGTCTTTACAAAGAAACGCATGTGCGTTTCTTACTAAAGCTTTCGTGAAATTAATAAACATTCACAAGAACGCGATTATCTTTCAAAGTAAAGCTTGTACTGAGAAAAGCAACACTGATCTCAGTTCTAACAGTGCTTTCACACTTGCAAACAACTGCTTGTCTTTACGAAGAAACGCATGTGCGTTTCAGACTAAAGCTTTCGTGAAATTAATAAACTTTCAAAAGAACGCGATTATCTTTCAAAGTAAAGCTTGTACTGAGAAAAGCAACACTGATCTCAGTTCTAACAGTGATTTCACACATATCAAACAACTGTTTGTCTTGACAAAGAAACGTATGTGCGTTTCTTCCTAAAGCTTTCGTGAAATTAATAAACTTTCAAAAGAAATCGATTATCTTTCAAAGTAAAGCTTGTACTGAGAAAAGCAACACTGATCTCAGTTCTAACAGTGCTTTCACATGTAGGAAACAACTGCTTGTCTTTATAATGTAACGCATGTGCGTTTCGTACTAAAGCTTTCGTGAAATTAATAATCTTTCAAAAGAACGCGATTATCTTTCAAAGTAAAGCTTGTACTGAGAAAAGCAACACTGATCTCAGTTCTAACAGTGCTTTCACACGTAACAAATACCTACTTGTCTTTACAAAGAAACGCATGTGCGTTTCTTCCTAAAGCTTTCGTGAAATTAATAAACTTTCAAAAGAACGCGATTATCTTTCAAAGTAAAGCTTGTACTGAGAGAAGCAACATTGATCTCTGTTCTAACAGTGCTTTCACATGTAGCAAACAACTGCTTGTCTTTACAAAGAAACGCATGTGCGTTTCTTCCTAAAGCTTTCGTGAAATTAATAAACTTTCAAAAGAACGCGATTATCTTTCAAAGTAAAGCTTGTACTGAGAAAAGCAACACTGATCTCAGTTCTAACAGTGCTTTCACATGTCGCAAACAACTGCTTGTCTTTATAATGTAACGCATGTGCGTTTCGTACTAAAACTTTCGTGAAATTAATAATCTTTCAAAAGAACGCGATTATCTTTCAAAGTAAAGCTTGTACTGAGAAAAGCAACACTGATCTCAGTTCTAACAGTGCTTTCACATGTAGCAAACAACTGCTTGTCTTTATAATGTAACGCATGTGCGTTTCGTACTAAAGCTTTCGTGAAATTAATAATCTTTCCAAAGAACGCGATTATCTTTCAAAGTAAAGCTTGTACTGAGAAAAGCAACACTGATCTCAGTTCTAACAGTGCTTTCACATGTAGGAAACAACTGCTTGTCTTTATAATGTAACGCATGTGCGTTTCGTACTAAAGCTTTCGTGAAATTAATAATCTTTCAAAAGAACGCGATTATCTTTCAAAGTAAAGCTTGTACTGAGAAAAGCAACACTGATCTCAGTTCTAACAGTGCTTTCACACGTAACAAATACCTACTTGTCTTTACAAAGAAACGCATGTGCGTTTCTTCCTAAAGCTTTCGTGAAATTAATAAACTTTCAAAAGAACGCGATTATCTTTCAAAGTAAAGCTTGTACTGAGAGAAGCAACATTGATCTCTGTTCTAACAGTGCTTTCACATGTAGCAAACAACTGCTTGTCTTTACAAAGAAACGCATGTGCGTTTCTTCCTAAAGCTTTCGTGAAATTAATAAACTTTCAAAAGAACGCGATTATCTTTCAAAGTAAAGCTTGTACTGAGAAAAGCAACACTGATCTCAGTTCTAACAGTGCTTTCACATGTCGCAAACAACTGCTTGTCTTTATAATGTAACGCATGTGCGTTTCGTACTAAAACTTTCGTGAAATTAATAATCTTTCAAAAGAACGCGATTATCTTTCAAAGTAAAGCTTGTACTGAGAAAAGCAACACTGATCTCAGTTCTAACAGTGCTTTCACATGTAGCAAACAACTGCTTGTCTTTATAATGTAACGCATGTGCGTTTCGTACTAAAGCTTTCGTGAAATTAATAATCTTTCCAAAGAACGCGATTATCTTTCAAAGTAAAGCTTGTACTGAGAAAAGCAACACTGATCTCAGTTCTAACAGTGCTTTCACACGTAGCAAACAACTGCTTGTCTTTACGAAGAAACGCATGTGCGTTTCAGACTAAAGCTTTCGTGAAATTAATAAACTTTCAAAAGAACGCGATTATCTTTCAATGTAAAGCTTGTACTGAGAAAAGGAACACTCATCTCAGTTCTAACAGTGCTTTCACACGTAGCAAACAACTGCTTGTCTTTACGAAGAAACGCATGTGCGTTTCAGACTAAAGCTTTCGTGAAATTAATAAACTTTCAAAAGAACGCGATTGTCTTTCAAAGTAAAGCTTGTACTGAGAAAAGCAACACTGATCTCAGTTCTAACAGTACTTTCACATGTAACAAATACCTACTTGTCTTTACAAAGAAACGCATGTGCGTTTCTTCCTCAAGCTTTCGTGAAATTAATAAACTTTCAAAAGAACGCGATTATCTTTCAAAGTAAAGCTTGTACTGAGAGAAGCAACACTGATCTCTGTTCTAACAGTGCTTTCACACGAAGCAAACAACTGCTTGTCTCTAGAAAGAAACGCATGTGCGTTTCTTCCTAAAGCTTTCGTGAAATTAATAAACTTTCAAAAGAACGCGATTATCTTTCAAAGTAAAGCTTGTACTGAGAAAAGCAACACTGATCTCAGTTCTAACAGTGCTTTCACACATATCAAACAACTGCTTGTCTTGACAAAGTAACGCATGTGCGTTTCTTACTAAAGCTTTCGTGAAATTAATAAACTTTCAAAAGAACGCGATTATCTTTCAAAGTAAAGCCTGTACTGAGAAAAGCAACACTCATCTCAGTTCTAACAGTGCTTTCACATGTTGCAAACAACTGCTTGTCTTTATAATGTAACGCATGTGCGTTTCGTACTAAAACTTTCGTGAAATTAATAATCTTTCAAAAGAACGCGATTATCTTTCAAAGTAAAGCTTGTACTGAGAAAAGCAACACTGATCTCAGTTCTAACAGTGCTTTCACACATAGCAAAAAACTGCCTGTCTTTACAAAGAAACGCATGTGCGTTTCTTACTAAAGCTTTCGTGAAATTAATAAACTTTCACAAGAACGCGATTATCTTTCAAAGTAAAGCTTGTACTGAGAAAAGCAACACTGATCTCAGTTCTAACAGTGCTTTCACATGACGCAAACAACTGCTTGGCTTTATAATGTAACGCATGTGCGTTTCGTACTAAAAGTTTCGTGAAATTAATAATCTTTCAAAAGAACGCGATTATCTTTCAAAGGAAAGCTTGTACTGAGAAAAGCAACACTGATCTCAGTTCTAACAGTGCTTTCACACGTAGCAAAAAACTGCCTGTCTTTACAAAGAAACGCATGTGCGTTTCTTACTAAAGCTTTCGTGAAATTAATAAACTTTCACAAGAACGCGATTATCTTTCAAAGTAAAGCTTGTACTGAGAAAAGCAACACTGATCTCAGTTCTAACAGTGCTTTCACACGGAGCAAAAAACTGCTTGTCTTTACGAAGAAACGCATGTGTGTTTCAGACTAAAGGTTTCGTGAAATTAATAAACTTTCAAAAGAACGCGATTATCTTTCAAAGTAAAGCTTGTACTGAGAAAAGCAACACTGATCTCAGTTCTAACAGTGCTTTCACACGTAGCAAAAAACTGCCTGTCTTTACAAAGAAACGCATGTGCGTTTCTTACTAAAGCTTTCGTGAAATTAATAAACATTCACAAGAACGCGATTATCTTTCAAAGTAAAGCTTGTACTGAGAAAAGCAACACTGATCTCAGTTCTAACAGTGCTTTCACACGTAGCAAACAACTGCTTGTCTTTACGAAGAAACGCATGTGCGTTTCAGACTAAAGCTTTCGTGAAATTAATAAACTTTCAAAAGAACGCGATTATCTTTCAAAGTAAAGCTTGTACTGAGAAAAGGAACACTCATCTCAGTTCTAACAGTGATTTCACACGTATCAAACAACTGCTTGTCTTGAAAAATAAACGTATGTACGTATCTTCCTAAAGCTTTCGTGAAATTAATAAACTTTCAAAAGAACGCGATTATCTTTCAAAGTAAAGCTTGTACTGAGAAAAGGAACACTGATCTCAGTTCTAAAAGTGCTTTCACACGTAGCAAACAACTGCTTGTCTTTAGGAAGAAACGCATGTGCATTTCAGACTAAAGCTTTCGTGAAATTAATAAACTTTCAAAAGAACGCGATTGTCTTTCAAAGTAAAGCTTGTACTGAGAAAAGCAACACTGATCTCAGTTCTAACAGTGCTTTCACACGTAACAAATACCTACTTGTCTTTACAAAGAAACGCATGTGCGTTTCGTACTAAAGCTTTCTTGAAATTAATAAACTTTCAAAGGAACGCGATTATCTTTCAAAGTAAAGCTTGTACTGAGAAAAGCAACACTGACCTCAGTTCTAACAGTGATTTCACACATATCAAACAACTGCTTGTCTTGACAAAGAAACGTATGTGCGTTTCTTCCTAAAGCTTTCGTGAAATTAATAAACTTTCAAAGGAACGCGATTATCTTTCAAAGTAAAGATTGTACTGAGAAAAGCAACACTGATCTCAGTTCTAACAGTGCTTTCACATGTAGCAAACAACTGCTTGTCTTTATAATGTAACGCATGTGCGTTTCTTCCTAAAGCTTTCGTGAAATTAATAAACTTTCAAAAGAACGCGATTATCTTTCAAAGTAAAGCTTGTACTGAGAAAAGGAACACACATCTCAGTTCTAACAGTGCTTTCACACGTAGCAAACAACTACTTGACTTTACGAAGAAACGCATGTGCGTTTCAGACTAAAGCTTTCGTGAAATTAATAAACTTTCAAAAGAACGCGATTATCTTTCAAAGTAAAGCTTGTACTGAGAAAAGGAACCCTCATCTCAGTTCTAACAGTGATTTCACACGTATCAAACAACTGCTTGTCTTGACAAAGAAACGCATGTGCGTTTCTTCCTAAAGCTTTCGTGAAATTAATAAACTTTCAAAAGAACGCGATTATCTTTCAAAGTAAAGCTTGTACTGAGAAAAGGAACACTCATCTCAGTTCTAACAGTGCTTTCACACGTAGCAAACAACTGCTTGTCTTTACGAAGAAACGCATGTGCGTTTCAGACTAAAGCTTTCGTGAAATTAATAAACTTTCAAAAGAACGCGATTGTCTTTCAAAGTAAAGCTTGTACTGAGAAAAGCAACACTGATCTCAGTTCTAACAGTGCTTTCACACGTAACAAATACCGACTTGTCTTTACAAAGAAACGCATGTGCGTTTCTTTCTAAAGCTTTCGTGAAATTAATAAACTTTTAAAAGTACGTGATTATCTTTCAAAGTAAAGCTTGTACTGAGAGAAGCAACACTAATCTCAGTTCTAACAGTGCTTTCACATGTCGCAAACAACTGCTTGTCTTTATAATGTAACGCATGTGCGTTTCGTACTAAAACTTTCGTGAAATTAATAATCTTTCAAAAGAACGCGATTATCTTTCAAAGTAAAGCTTGTACTGAGAAAAGCAACACTGATCTCAGTTCTAACAGTGCTTTCACACGTAGCAAACAACTACCTGTCTTTACAAAGAAACGCATGTGCGTTTCTTACTAAAGCTTTCGTGAAATTAATAAACTTTCACAAGAACGCGATTATCTTTCAAAGTAAAGCTTGTACTGAGAAAAGCAACACTGATCTCAGTTCTAACAGTGCTTTCACATGTAGCAAACAACTGCTTGTCTTTACGAAGAAACGCATGTGCGTTTCTTCCTAAAGCTTTCGTGAAATTAATAAACTTTCAAAAGAACGCGATTATCTTTCAAAGTAAAGCTTGTACTGAGAAAAGCAACACTGACCTCAGTTCTAACAGTGATTTCACACATATCAAACAACTGCTTGTCTTGACAAAGAAACGTATGTGCGTTTCTTCCTAAAGCTTTCGTGAAATTAATAAACTTTCAAAAGAACGCGATTATCTTTCAAAGTAAAGCTTGTACTGAGAAAAGCAACACTGATCTCAGTTCTAACAGTGCTTTCACACGTAGCAAACAACTGCTTGTCTTTACGAAGAAACGCATGTGCGTTTCAGACTAAAGCTTTCGTGAAATTAATAAACTTTCAAAAGAACGCGATTACCTTTCAAAGTAAAGCTTGTACTGAGAAAAGCAACACTGATCTCAGTTCTAACAGTGCTTTCACATGTCTCAAACAACTGCTTGTCTTTATAATGTAACGCATGTGCGTTTCGTACTAAAACTTTCGTGAAATTAATAATCTTTCAAAAGAACGCGATTATCTTTCAAAGTAAAGCTTGTACTGAGAAAAACAACACTGATATCAGTTCTAACAGTGCTTTCACACGTAGCAAACAACTGCCTGTCTTTACAAAGAAACGCATGTGCGTTTCTTACTAAAGCTTTCGTGAAATTAATAAACTTTCACAAGAACGCGATTATCTTTCAAAGTAAAGCTTGTACTGAGAAAAGCAACAATGATCTCAGTTCTAACAGTGCTTTCACACGTAGCAAACAACTGCTTGTCTTTACGAAGAAACGCATGTGCGTTTCAGACTAAAGCTTTCGTGAAATTAATAAACTTTCAAAAGAACGCGATTATCTTTCAAAGTAAAGCTTGTACTGAGAAAAGCAACACTGATCTCAGTTCTAACAGTGCTTTCAACGTAGCAAACAACTGCTTGTCTTTATGAAGAAACGCATGTGCGTTTCAGACTAAAGCTTTCGTGAAATTAATAAACTTTCAAAAGAACGCGATTATCTTTCAAAGTAAAGCTTGTACTGAGAAAAGCAACACTGATCTCAGTTCTAACAGTGCTTTCACACGTAGCAAAAAACTGCCTGTCTTTACAAAGAAACGCATGTGCGTTTCTTACTAAAGCTTTCGTGAAATTAATAAACTTTCACAAGAACGCGATTATCTTTCAAAGTAAAGCTTGTACTGAGAAAAGCAACACTGATCTCAGTTCTAACAGTGCTTTCACACGGAGCAAAAAACTGCTTGTCTTTACGAAGAAACGCATGTGTGTTTCAGACTAAAGGTTTCGTGAAATTAATAAACTTTCAAAAGAACGCGATTATCTTTCAAAGTAAAGCTTGTACTGAGAAAAGCAACACTGATCTCAGTTCTAACAGTGCTTTCACACGTAGCAAAAAACTGCCTGTCTTTACAAAGAAACGCATGTGCGTTTCTTACTAAAGCTTTCGTGAAATTAATAAACATTCACAAGAACGCGATTATCTTTCAAAGTAAAGCTTGTACTGAGAAAAGCAACACTGATCTCAGTTCTAACAGTGCTTTCACACGTAGCAAACAACTGCTTGTCTTTACGAAGAAACGCATGTGCGTTTCAGACTAAAGCTTTCGTGAAATTAATAAACTTTCAAAAGAACGCGATTATCTTTCAAAGTAAAGCTTGTACTGAGAAAAGGAACACTCATCTCAGTTCTAACAGTGATTTCACACGTATCAAACAACTGCTTGTCTTGAAAAATAAACGTATGTACGTATCTTCCTAAAGCTTTCGTGAAATTAATAAACTTTCAAAAGAACGCGATTATCTTTCAAAGTAAAGCTTGTACTGAGAAAAGGAACACTGATCTCAGTTCTAAAAGTGCTTTCACACGTAGCAAACAACTGCTTGTCTTTAGGAAGAAACGCATGTGCATTTCAGACTAAAGCTTTCGTGAAATTAATAAACTTTCAAAAGAACGCGATTGTCTTTCAAAGTAAAGCTTGTACTGAGAAAAGCAACACTGATCTCAGTTCTAACAGTGCTTTCACACGTAACAAATACCTACTTGTCTTTACAAAGAAACGCATGTGCGTTTCGTACTAAAGCTTTCTTGAAATTAATAAACTTTCAAAGGAACGCGATTATCTTTCAAAGTAAAGCTTGTACTGAGAAAAGCAACACTGACCTCAGTTCTAACAGTGATTTCACACATATCAAACAACTGCTTGTCTTGACAAAGAAACGTATGTGCGTTTCTTCCTAAAGCTTTAGTGAAATTAATAAACTTTCAAAGGAACGCGATTATCTTTCAAAGTAAAGATTGTACTGAGAAAAGCAACACTGATCTCAGTTCTAACAGTGCTTTCACATGTAGCAAACAACTGCTTGTCTTTATAATGTAACGCATGTGCGTTTCTTCCTAAAGCTTTCGTGAAATTAATAAACTTTCAAAAGAACGCGATTATCTTTCAAAGTAAAGCTTGTACTGAGAAAAGGAACACACATCTCAGTTCTAACAGTGCTTTCACACGTAGCAAACAACTACTTGACTTTACGAAGAAACGCATGTGCGTTTCAGACTAAAGCTTTCGTGAAATTAATAAACTTTCAAAAGAACGCGATTATCTTTCAAAGTAAAGCTTGTACTGAGAAAAGGAACCCTCATCTCAGTTCTAACAGTGATTTCACACGTATCAAACAACTGCTTGTCTTGACAAAGAAACGCATGTGCGTTTCTTCCTAAAGCTTTCGTGAAATTAATAAACTTTCAAAAGAACGCGATTATCTTTCAAAGTAAAGCTTGTACTGAGAAAAGGAACACTCATCTCAGTTCTAACAGTGCTTTCACACGTAGCAAACAACTGCTTGTCTTTACGAAGAAACGCATGTGCGTTTCAGACTAAAGCTTTCGTGAAATTAATAAACTTTCAAAAGAACGCGATTGTCTTTCAAAGTAAAGCTTGTACTGAGAAAAGCAACACTGATCTCAGTTCTAACAGTGCTTTCACACGTAACAAATACCGACTTGTCTTTACAAAGAAACGCATGTGCGTTTCTTTCTAAAGCTTTCGTGAAATTAATAAACTTTTAAAAGTACGTGATTATCTTTCAAAGTAAAGCTTGTACTGAGAGAAGCAACACTAATCTCAGTTCTAACAGTGCTTTCACATGTCGCAAACAACTGCTTGTCTTTATAATGTAACGCATGTGCGTTTCGTACTAAAACTTTCGTGAAATTAATAATCTTTCAAAAGAACGCGATTATCTTTCAAAGTAAAGCTTGTACTGAGAAAAGCAACACTGATCTCAGTTCTAACAGTGCTTTCACACGTAGCAAACAACTACCTGTCTTTACAAAGAAACGCATGTGCGTTTCTTACTAAAGCTTTCGTGAAATTAATAAACTTTCACAAGAACGCGATTATCTTTCAAAGTAAAGCTTGTACTGAGAAAAGCAACACTGATCTCAGTTCTAACAGTGCTTTCACATGTAGCAAACAACTGCTTGTCTTTACGAAGAAACGCATGTGCGTTTCTTCCTAAAGCTTTCGTGAAATTAATAAACTTTCAAAAGAACGCGATTATCTTTCAAAGTAAAGCTTGTACTGAGAAAAGCAACACTGACCTCAGTTCTAACAATGATTTCACACATATCAAACAACTGCTTGTCTTGACAAAGAAACGTATGTGCGTTTCTTCCTAAAGCTTTCGTGAAATTAATAAACTTTCAAAAGAACGCGATTATCTTTCAAAGTAAAGCTTGTACTGAGAAAAGCAACACTGATCTCAGTTCTAACAGTGCTTTCACACGTAGCAAACAACTGCTTGTCTTTACGAAGAAACGCATGTGCGTTTCAGACTAAAGCTTTCGTGAAATTAATAAACTTTCAAAAGAACGCGATTACCTTTCAAAGTAAAGCTTGTACTGAGAAAAGCAACACTGATCTCAGTTCTAACAGTGCTTTCACATGTCTCAAACAACTGCTTGTCTTTATAATGTAACGCATGTGCGTTTCGTACTAAAACTTTCGTGAAATTAATAATCTTTCAAAAGAACGCGATTATCTTTCAAAGTAAAGCTTGTACTGAGAAAAGCAACACTGATATCAGTTCTAACAGTGCTTTCACACGTAGCAAACAACTGCCTGTCTTTACAAAGAAACGCATGTGCGTTTCTTACTAAAGCTTTCGTGAAATTAATAAACTTTCACAAGAACGCGATTATCTTTCAAAGTAAAGCTTGTACTGAGAAAAGCAACAATGATCTCAGTTCTAACAGTACTTTCACACGTAGCAAACAACTGCTTGTCTTTACGAAGAAACGCATGTGCGTTTCAGACTAAAGCTTTCGTGAAATTAATAAACTTTCAAAAGAACGCGATTATCTTTCAAAGTAAAGCTTGTACTGAGAAAAGCAACACTGATCTCAGTTCTAACAGTGCTTTCAACGTAGCAAACAACTGCTTGTCTTTATGAAGAAACGCATGTGCGTTTCAGACTAAAGCTTTCGTGAAATTAATAAACTTTCAAAAGAACGCGATTATCTTTCAAAGTAAAGCTTGTACTGAGAAAAGGAACACTCATCTCAGTTCTAACAGTGATTTCACACG
Source organism: Chionomys nivalis (assembly GCF_950005125.1). NCBI lineage: Eukaryota > Metazoa > Chordata > Mammalia > Rodentia > Cricetidae > Chionomys > Chionomys nivalis. The sequence continues at coordinate 15,413 of NW_026646925.1, read as the reverse complement.
TATCAAACAACTGCTTGTCTTGAAAAATAAACGTATGTACGTATCTTCCTAAAGCTTTCGTGAAATTAATAAACTTTCAAAAGAACGCGATTATCTTTCAAAGTAAAGCTTGTACTGAGAAAAGGAACACTGATCTCAGTTCTAAAAGTGCTTTCACACGTAGCAAACAACTGCTTGTCTTTACGAAGAAACGCATGTGCATTTCAGACTAAAGCTTTCGTGAAATTAATAAACTTTCAAAAGAACGCGATTGTCTTTCAAAGTAAAGCTTGTACTGAGAAAAGCAACACTGATCTCAGTTCTAACAGTGCTTTCACACGTAACAAATACCTACTTGTCTTTACAAAGAAACGCATGTGCGTTTCGTACTAAAGCTTTCTTGAAATTAATAAACTTTCAAATGAACGCGATTATCTTTCAAAGTAAAGCTTGTACTGAGAAAAGCAACACTGACCTCAGTTCTAACAGTGATTTCACACATATCAAACAACTGCTTGTCTTGACAAAGAAACGTATGTGCGTTTCTTCCTAAAGCTTTCGTGAAATTAATAAACTTTCAAAGGAACGCGATTATCTTTCAAAGTAAAGATTGTACTGAGAAAAGCAACACTGATCTCAGTTCTAACAGTGCTTTCACACGTAGCAAACAACTACCTGTCTTTACAAAGAAACGCATGTGCGTTTCTTACTAAAGCTTTCGTGAAATTAATAAACTTTCACAAGAACGCGATTATCTTTCAAAGTAAAGCTTGTACTGAGAAAAGCAACACTGATCTCAGTTCTAACAGTGCTTTCACATGTAGCAAACAACTGCTTGTCTTTACGAAGAAACGCATGTGCGTTTCTTCCTAAAGCTTTCGTGAAATTAATAAACTTTCAAAAGAACGCGATTATCTTTCAAAGTAAAGCTTGTACTGAGAAAAGCAACACTGACCTCAGTTCTAACAGTGATTTCACACATATCAAACAACTGCTTGTCTTGACAAAGAAACGTATGTGCGTTTCTTCCTAAAGCTTTCGTGAAATTAATAAACTTTCAAAAGAACGCGATTATCTTTCAAAGTAAAGATTGTACTGAGAAAAGCAACACTGATCTCAGTTCTAACAGTGCTTTCACACGTAGCAAACAACTGCTTGTCTTTACGAAGAAACGCATATGCGTTTCAGACTAAAGCTTTCGTGAAATTAATAAACTTTCAAAAGAACGCGATTATCTTTCAAAGTAAAGCTTGTACTGAGAAAAGGAACCCTCATCTCAGTTCTAACAGTGATTTCACACGTATCAAACAACTGCTTGTCTTTACGAAGAAACGCATGTGCGTTTCAGACTAAAGCTTTCGTGAATTTAATAAACTTTCAAAAGAACGCGATTGTCTTTCAAAGTAAAGCTTGTACTGAGAAAAGCAACACTGATCTCAGTTCTAACAGTGCTTTCACACTTAACAAATACCGACTTGTCTTTACAAAGAAACGCATGTGCGTTTCTTCCTAAAGCTTTCGTGAAATTAATAAACTTTCAAAAGAACGCGATTATCTTTCAAAGTAAAGCTTGTACTGAGAGAAGCAACACTGATCTCTGTTCTAACAGTGCTTTCACATGTAGCAAACAACTGCTTGTCTTTACAAAGAAACGTATGTGCGTTTCTTCCTAAAGCTTTCGTGAAATTAATAAACTTTCAAAAGAACGCGATTATCTTTCAAAGTAAAGCTTGTACTGAGAAAAGCAACACTGATCTCAGTTCTAACAGTGCTTTCAACGTAGCAAACAACTGCTTGTCTTTATGAAGAAACGCATGTGCGTTTCAGACTAAAGCTTTCGTGAAATTAATAAACTTTCAAAAGAACGCGATTATCTTTCAAAGTAAAGCTTGTACTGAGAAAAGGAACCCTCATCTCAGTTCTAACAGTGATTTCACACGTATCAAACAACTGCTTGTCTTGAAAAATAAACGTATGTACGTATCTTCCTAAAGCTTTCGTGAAATTAATAAACTTTCAAAAGAACGCGATTATCTTTCAAAGTAAAGCTTGTACTGAGAAAAGGAACACTGATCTCAGTTCTAAAAGTGCTTTCACACGTAGCAAACAACTGCTTGTCTTTACGAAGAAACGCATGTGCATTTCAGACTAAAGCTTTCGTGAAATTAATAAACTTTCAAAAGAACGCGATTGTCTTTCAAAGTAAAGCTTGTACTGAGAAAAGCAACACTGATCTCAGTTCTAACAGTGCTTTCACACGTAACAAATACCTACTTGTCTTTACAAAGAAACGCATGTGCGTTTCGTACTAAAGCTTTCTTGAAATTAATAAACTTTCAAAAGAACGCGATTATCTTTCAAAGTAAAGCTTGTACTGAGAAAAGCAACACTGACCTCAGTTCTAACAGTGATTTCACACATATCAAACAACTGCTTGTCTTGACAAAGAAACGTATGTGCGTTTCTTCCTAAAGCTTTCGTGAAATTAATAAACTTTCAAAGGAACGCGATTATCTTTCAAAGTAAAGATTGTACTGAGAAAAGCAACACTGATCTCAGTTCTAACAGTACTTTCACATGTAGCAAACAACTGCTTGTCTTTATAATGTAACGCATGTGCGTTTCTTCCTAAAGCTTTCGTGAAATTAATAAACTTTCAAAAGAACGCGATTATCTTTCAAAGTAAAGCTTGTACTGAGAAAAGGAACACACATCTCAGTTCTAACAGTGCTTTCACACGTAGCAAACAACTACTTGACTTTACGAAGAAACGCATGTGCGTTTCAGACTAAAGCTTTCGTGAAATTAATAAACTTTCAAAAGAACGCGATTATCTTTCAAAGTAAAGCTTGTACTGAGAAAAGGAACCCTCATCTCAGTTCTAACAGTGATTTCACACGTATCAAACAACTGCTTGTCTTGACAAAGAAACGCATGTGCGTTTCTTCCTAAAGCTTTCGTGAAATTAATAAACTTTCAAAAGAACGCGATTATCTTTCAAAGTAAAGCTTGTACTGAGAAAAGGAACACTCATCTCAGTTCTAACAGTGCTTTCACACGTAGCAAACAACTGCTTGTCTTTACGAAGAAACGCATGTGCGTTTCAGACTAAAGCTTTCGTGAAATTAATAAACTTTCAAAAGAACGCGATTGTCTTTCAAAGTAAAGCTTGTACTGAGAAAAGCAACACTGATCTCAGTTCTAACAGTGCTTTCACACGTAACAAATACCGACTTGTCTTTACAAAGAAACGCATGTGCGTTTCTTCCTAAAGCTTTCGTGAAATTAATAAACTTTTAAAAGTACGCGATTATCTTTCAAAGTAAAGCTTGTACTGAGAGAAGCAACACTAATCTCAGTTCTAACAGTGCTTTCACATGTCGCAAACAACTGCTTGTCTTTATAATGTAACGCATGTGCGTTTCGTACTAAAACTTTCGTGAAATTAATAATCTTTCAAAAGAACGCGATTATCTTTCAAAGTAAAGCTTGTACTGAGAAAAGCAACACTGATCTCAGTTCTAACAGTGCTTTCACACGTAGCAAACAACTACCTGTCTTTACAAAGAAACGCATGTGCGTTTCTTACTAAAGCTTTCGTGAAATTAATAAACTTTCACAAGAACGCGATTATCTTTCAAAGTAAAGCTTGTACTGAGAAAAGCAACACTGATCTCAGTTCTAACAGTGCTTTCACATGTAGCAAACAACTGCTTGTCTTTACGAAGAAACGCATGTGCGTTTCTTCCTAAAGCTTTCGTGAAATTAATAAACTTTCAAAAGAACGCGATTATCTTTCAAAGTAAAGCTTGTACTGAGAAAAGCAACACTGACCTCAGTTCTAACAGTGATTTCACACATATCAAACAACTGCTTGTCTTGACAAAGAAACGTATGTGCGTTTCTTCCTAAAGCTTTCGTGAAATTAATAAACTTTCAAAAGAACGCGATTATCTTTCAAAGTAAAGATTGTACTGAGAAAAGCAACACTGATCTCAGTTCTAACAGTGCTTTCACATGTAGCAAACAACTGCTTGTCTTTACGAAGAAACGCATGTGCGTTTCAGACTAAAGCTTTCGTGAAATTAATAAACTTTCAAAAGAACGCGATTATCTTTCAAAGTAAAGCTTGTACTGAGAAAAGGAACACACATCTCAGTTCTAACAGTGCTTTCACACGTAGCAAACAACTGCTTGTCTTTACGAAGAAACGCATATGCGTTTCAGACTAAAGCTTTCGTGAAATTAATAAACTTTCAAAAGAACGCGATTATCTTTCAAAGTAAAGCTTGTACTGAGAAAAGGAACCCTCATCTCAGTTCTAACAGTGATTTCACACGTATCAAACAACTGCTTGTCTTGACAAAGAAACGCATGTGCGTTTCTTCCTAAAGCTTTCGTGAAATTAATAAACTTTCAAAAGAACGCGATTATCTTTCAAAGTAAAGCTTGTACTGAGAAAAGCAACACTGATCTCAGTTCTAACAGTGCTTTCACATGTCACAAACAACTGCTTGGCTTTATAATGTAACGCATGTGCGTTTCGTACTAAAAGTTTCGTGAAATTAATAATCTTTCAAAAGAACGCGATTATCTTTCAAAGTAAAGCTTGTCCTGAGAAAAGCAACACTGATCTCAGTTCTAACAGTGCTTTCACACGTAGCAAAAAACTGCCTGTCTTTACAAAGAAACGCATGTGCGTTTCTTACTAAAGCTTTCGTGAAATTAATAAACATTCACAAGAACGCGATTATCTTTCAAAGTAAAGCTTGTACTGAGAAAAGCAACACTGATCTCAGTTCTAACAGTGCTTTCACACGTAGCAAACAACTGCTTGTCTTTACGAAGAAACGCATGTGCGTTTCAGACTAAAGCTTTCGTGAAATTAATAAACTTTCAAAAGAACGCGATTATCTTTCAAAGTAAAGCTTGTCCTGAGAAAAGCAACACTGATCTCAGTTCTAACAGTGCTTTCACACGTAGCAAAAAACTGCCTGTCTTTACAAAGAAACGCATGTGCGTTTCTTACTAAAGCTTTCGTGAAATTAATAAACATTCACAAGAACGCGATTATCTTTCAAAGTAAAGCTTGTACTGAGAAAAGCAACACTGATCTCAGTTCTAACAGTGCTTTCACACGTAGCAAACAACTGCTTGTCTTTACAAAGCAACGCATGTGCGTTTCAGACTAAAGCTTTCGTGAAATTAATAATCTTTCAAAAGAACGTGATTATCTTTCAAAGTAAAGCTTGTACTGAGAAAAGCAACACTGATCTCAGTTCTAACAGTGATTTCACACATATCAAACAACTGCTTGTCTTGACAAAGAAACGTATGTGCGTTTCTTCCTAAAGCTTTCGTGAAATTAATAAACTTTCAAAAGAAAGCGATTATCTTTCAAAGTAAAGCTTGTACTGAGAAAAGCAACACTGATCTCAGTTCTAACAGTGCTTTCACACGTAATAAATACCTACTTGTCTTTACAAAGAAACGCTTGTGCGTTTCTTCCTAAAGCTTTCGTGAAATTAATAAACTTTCAAAAGAACGCGATTATCTTTCAAAGTAAAGCTTGTACTGAGAGAAGCAACATTGATCTCTATTCTAACAGTGCTTTCACATGTAGCAAACAACTGCTTGTCTTTACAAAGAAACGCATGTGCGTTTCTTCCTAAAGCTTTCGTGAAATTAATAAACTTTCAAAAGAACGCGATTACCTTTCAAAGTAAAGCTTGTACTGAGAAAAGCAACACTGATCTCAGTTCTAACAGTGCTTTCACATGTCGCAAACAACTGCTTGTCTTTATAATGTAATGCATGTGCGTTTCGTACTAAAACTTTCGTGAAATTAATAATCTTTCAAAAGAACGCGATTATCTTTCAAAGTAAAGCTTGTACTGAGAAAAGCAACACTGATATCAGTTCTAACAGTGCTTTCACACGTAGCAAACAACTGCCTGTCTTTACAAAGAAACGCATGTGCGTTTCGTACTAAAGCTTTCGTGAAATTAATAAACTTTCACAAGAACGCGATTATCTTTCAAAGTAAAGCTTGTACTGAGAAAAGCAACACTGATCTCAGTTCTAACAGTGCTTTCACACGGAGCAAACAACTGCTTGTCTTTACGAAGAAACGCATGTACGTTTCAGACTAAAGGTTTCGTGAAATTAATAAACTTTCAAAAGAACGCGATTATCTTTCAAAGTAAAGCTTGTACTGAGAAAAGCAACACTGATCTCAGTTCTAACAGTGCTTTCACACGTAGCAAAAAACTGCCTGTCTTTACAAAGAAACGCATGTGCGTTTCTTCCTAAAGCTTTCGTGAAATTAATAAACTTTAAAAAGAACGCGATTATCTTTCAAAGTAAAGTTTGTACTGAGAAAAGCAACACTGACCTCAGTTCTAACAGTGATTTCACACATATCAAACAACTGCTTGTCTTGACAAAGAAACGTATGTGCGTTTCTTCCTAAAGCTTTCGTGAAATTAATAAACTTTCAAAAGAACGCGATTATCTTTCAAAGTAAAGATTGTACTGAGAAAAGCAACACTGATCTCAGTTCTAACAGTGCTTTCACATGTAGCAAACAACTGCTTGTCTTTATAATGTAACGCCTGTGCGTTTCTTCCTAAAGCTTTCGTGAAATTAATAAACTTTCAAAAGAACGCGATTATCTTTCAAAGTAAAGCTTGTACTGACAAAAGCAACACTGATCTCAGTTCTAACAGTGCTTTCACATGTCGCAAACAACTGCTTGGCTTTATAATGTAACGCATGTGCGTTTCGTACTAAAACTTTCGTGAAATTAATAATCTTTCAAAAGAACGCGATTATCTTTCAAAGTAAAGCTTGTACTGAGAAAAGCAACACTGATCTCAGTTCTAACAGTGCTTTCACACGTAGCAAAAAACTGCCTGTCTTTACAAAGAAACGCATGTGCGTTTCTTACTAAAGCTTTCGTGAAATTAATAAACATTCACAAGAACGCGATTATCTTTCAAAGTAAAGCTTGTACTGAGAAAAGCAACACTGATCTCAGTTCTAACAGTGCTTTCACACGGAGCAAACAACTGCTTGTCTTTACGAAGAAACGCATGTGCGTTTCAGACTAAAGCTTTCGTGAAATTAATAAACTTTCAAAAGAACGCGATTATCTTTCAAAGTAAAGCTTGTACTGAGAAAAGCAACACTGATCTCAGTTCTAACAGTGATTTCACACATATCAAACAACTGCTTGTCTTGACAAAGAAACGTATGTGCGTTTCTTCCTAAAGCTATCGTGAAATTAATAAACATTCAAAAGAAAGCGATTATCTTTCAAAGTAAAGCTTGTACTGAGAAAAGCAACACTGATCTCAGTTCTAACAGTGCTTTCACATGTAGGAAACAACTGCTTGTCTTTATAATGTAACGCATGTGCGTTTCGTACTAAAGCTTTCATGAAATTAATAATCTTTCAAAAGAACACGATTATCTTTCAAAGTAAAGCTTGTACTGAGAAAAGCAACACTGATCTCAGTTCTAACAGTGCTTTCACACGTAACAAATACCTACTTGTCTTTACAAAGAAACGCATGTGCGTTTCTTCCTAAAGCTTTCGTGAAATTAATAAACTTTCAAAAGAACGCGATTATCTTTCAAAGTAAAGCTTGTACTGAGAGAAGCAACATTGATCTCTGTTCTAACAGTGCTTTCACATGTAGCAAACAACTGCTTGTCTTTACAAAGAAACGCATGTGCGTTTCTTCCTAAAGCTTTCGTGAAATTAATAAACTATCAAAAGAACGCGATTATCTTTCAAAGTAAAGCTTGTACTGAGAAAAGCAACACTGATCTCAGTTCTAACAGTGCTTTCACATGTCGCAAACAACTGCTTGTCTTTATAATGTAACGCATGTGCGTTTCGTACTAAAACTTTCGTGAAATTAATAATCTTTCAAAAGAACGCGATTATCTTTCAAAGTAAAGCTTGTACTGAGAAAAGCAACACTGATATCAGTTCTAACAGTGCTTTTACACGTAGCAAACAACTGCCTGTCTTTACAAAGAAACGCATGTGCGTTTCTTACTACAGCTTTCGTGAAATTAATAAACTTTCACAAGAACGCGATTATCTTTCAAAGTAAAGCTTGTACTGAGAAAAGCAACAATGATCTCAGTTCTAACAGTGCTTTCACACGTAGCAAACAACTGCTTGTCTTTACGAAGAAACGCATGTGCGTTTCAGACTAAAGCTTTCGTGAAATTAATAAACTTTCAAAAGAACGCGATTATCTTTCAAAGTAAAGCTTGTACTGAGAAAAGCAACACTGACCTCAGTTCTAACAGTGATTTCACACATATCAAACAACTGCTTGTCTTGACAAAGAAACGCATGTGCGTTTCTTCCTAAAGCTTTCGTGAAATTAATAAACTTTCAAAAGAATGCGATTATCTTTCAAAGTAAAGATTTTACTGAGAAAAGCAACACTGATCTCAGTTCTAACAGTGCTTTCACATGTAGCAAACAACTGTTTGTCTTTATAATGTAACGCATGTGCGTTTCGTACTAAAGCTTTCGTGAAATTAATAATCTTTCAAAAGAACGCGATTATCTTTCAAAGTAAAGCTTGTACTGAGAAAAGCAACACTGATCTCAGTTCTAACAGTGCTTTCACACGTAGCAAACAACTGCTTGTCTTTACGAAGAAACGCATGTGCGTTTCAGACTAAAGCTTTCGTGAAATTAATAAACTTTCAAAAGAACGCGATTATCTTTCAATGTAAAGCTTGTACTGAGAAAAGGAACACTCATCTCAGTTCTAACAGTGCTTTCACACGTAGCAAACAACTGCTTGTCTTTACGAAGAAACGCATGTGCGTTTCAGACTAAAGCTTTCGTGAAATTAATAAACTTTCAATAGAACGCGATTGTCTTTCAAAGTAAAGCTTGTACTGAGAAAAGCAACACTGATCTCAGTTCTAACAGTGCTTTCACATGTAACAAATACCTACTTGTCTTTACAAAGAAACGCATGTGCGTTTCTTCCTAAAGCTTTCGTGAAATTAATAAACTTTCAAAAGAACGCGATTATCTTTCAAAGTAAAGCTTGTACTGAGAGAAGCAACACTGATCTCTGTTCTAACAGTGCTTTCACACGTAGCAAACAACTGCTTGTCTCTAGAAAGAAACGCATGTGCGTTTCTTCCTAAAGCTTTCGTGAAATTAATAAACTTTCAAAAGAACGCGATTATCTTTCAAAGTAAAGCTTGTACTGAGAAAAGCAACACTGATCTCAGTTCTAACAGTGCTTTCACACATAGCAAACAACTGCTTGTCTTGACAAAGTAACGCATGTGCGTTTCTTACTAAAGCTTTCGTGAAATTAATAAACTTTCAAAAGAACGCGATTATCTTTCAAAGTAAAGCCTGTACTGAGAAAAGCAACACTCATCTCAGTTCTAACAGTGCTTTCACATGTTGCAAACAACTGCTTGTCTTTATAATGTAACGCATGTGCGTTTCGTACTAAAACTTTCGTGAAATTAATAAACTTTCAAAAGAACGCGATTATCTTTCAAAGTAAAGCTTGTACTGAGAAAAGCAACACTGATCTCAGTTCTAACAGTGCTTTCACACATAGCAAAAAACTGCCTGTCTTTACAAAGAAACGCATGTGCGTTTCTTACTAAAGCTTTCGTGAAATTAATAAACTTTCACAAGAACGCGATTATCTTTCAAAGTAAAGCTTGTACTGAGAAAAGCAACACTGATCTCAGTTCTAACAGTGCTTTCACACGTAGCAAACAACTGCTTGTCTTTACGAAGAAACGCATGTGTGTTTCTTCCTAAAGCTTTCGTGAAATTAATAAACTTTCAAAAGAACGCGATTATCTTTCAAAGTAAAGCTTGTACTGAGAAAAGCAACACTGACCTCAGTTCTAACAGTGATTTCACACATATCAAACCACTGCTTGTCTTGACAAAGAAACGTATGTGCGTTTCTTCCTAAAGCTTTCGTGAAATTAATAAACTTTCAAAAGAACGCGATTATCTTTCAAAGTAAAGATTGTACTGAGAAAAGCAACACTGATCTCAGTTCTAACAGTGCTTTCACATGTAGCAAACAACTGCTTGTCTTTACGAAGAAACGCATGTGCGTTTCAGACTAAAGCTTTCGTGAAATTAATAATCTTTCTAAAGAACGTGATTATCTTTCAAAGTAAAGCTTGTACTGAGAAAAGGAACCCTCATCTCAGTTCTAACAGTGATTTCACACGTATCAAACAACTGCTTGTCTTGACAAAGAAACGCATGTGCGTTTCTTCCTAAAGCTTTCGTGAAATTAATAAACTTTCAAAAGAACGCGATTATCTTTCAAAGTAAAGCTTGTACTGAGAAAAGGCACACATATCTCAGTTCTAACAGTGCTTTCACACGTAGCAAACAACTGCTTGTCTTTACGAAGAAACGCATGTGCGTTTCAGACTAAAGCTTTCGTGAAATTAATAAACTTTCAAAAGAACGCGATTGTCTTTCAAAGTAAAGCTTGTACTGAGAAAAGCAACACTGATCTCAGTTCTAACAGTGCTTTCACACGTAACAAATACCGACTTGTCTTTACAAAGAAACGCATGTGCGTTTCTTCCTAAAGCTTTCGTGAAATTAATAAACTTTCAAAAGTACGCGATTATCTTTCAAAGTAAAGCTTGTACTGAGAGAAGCAACACTGATCTCAGTTCTAACAGTGCTTTCACACGGAGCAAACAACTGCTTGTCTTTACGAAGAAACGCATGTGCGTTTCAGACTAAAGCTTTCGTGAAATTAATAAACTTTCAAAAGAACGCGATTATCTTTCAAAGTAAAGCTTGTACTGAGAAAAGCAACACTGATCTCAGTTCTAACAGTGATTTCACACATATCAAACAACTGCTTGTCTTGACAAAGAAACGTATGTGCGTTTCTTCCTAAAGCTATCGTGAAATTAATAAACATTCAAAAGAAAGCGATTATCTTTCAAAGTAAAGCTTGTACTGAGAAAAGCAACACTGATCTCAGTTCTAACAGTGCTTTCACATGTAGGAAACAACTGCTTGTCTTTATAATGTAACGCATGTGCGTTTCGTACTAAAGCTTTCGTGAAATTAATAATCTTTCAAAAGAACACGATTATCTTTCAAAGTAAAGCTTGTACTGAGAAAAGCAACACTGATCTCAGTTCTAACAGTGCTTTCACACGTAACAAATACCTACTTGTCTTTACAAAGAAACGCATGTGCGTTTCTTCCTAAAGCTTTCGTGAAATTAATAAACTTTCAAAAGAACGCGATTATCTTTCAAAGTAAAGCTTGTACTGAGAGAAGCAACATTGATCTCTGTTCTAACAGTGCTTTCACATGTAGCAAACAACTGCTTGTCTTTACAAAGAAACGCATGTGCGTTTCTTCCTAAAGCTTTCGTGAAATTAATAAACTATCAAAAGAACGCGATTATCTTTCAAAGTAAAGCTTGTACTGAGAAAAGCAACACTGATCTCAGTTCTAACAGTGCTTTCACATGTCGCAAACAACTGCTTGTCTTTATAATGTAACGCATGTGCGTTTCGTACTAAAACTTTCGTGAAATTAATAATCTTTCAAAAGAACGCGATTATCTTTCAAAGTAAAGCTTGTACTGAGAAAAGCAACACTGATATCAGTTCTAACAGTGCTTTTACATGTAGCAAACAACTGCCTGTCTTTACAAAGAAACGCATGTGCGTTTCTTACTACAGCTTTCGTGAAATTAATAAACTTTCACAAGAACGCGATTATCTTTCAAAGTAAAGCTTGTACTGAGAAAAGCAACAATGATCTCAGTTCTAACAGTGCTTTCACACGTAGCAAACAACTGCTTGTCTTTACGAAGAAACGCATGTGCGTTTCAGACTAAAGCTTTCGTGAAATTAATAAACTTTCAAAAGAACGCGATTATCTTTCAAAGTAAAGCTTGTACTGAGAAAAGCAACACTGACCTCAGTTCTAACAGTGATTTCACACATATCAAACAACTGCTTGTCTTGACAAAGAAACGCATGTGCGTTTCTTCCTAAAGCTTTCGTGAAATTAATAAACTTTCAAAAGAACGCGATTATCTTTCAAAGTAAAGATTTTACTGAGAAAAGCAACACTGATCTCAGTTCTAACAGTGCTTTCACATGTAGCAAACAACTGTTTGTCTTTATAATGTAACGCATGTGCGTTTCGTACTAAAGCTTTCGTGAAATTAATAATCTTTCAAAAGAACGCGATTATCTTTCAAAGTAAAGCTTGTACTGAGAAAAGCAACACTGATCTCAGTTCTAACAGTGCTTTCACACGTAGCAAACAACTGCTTGTCTTTACGAAGAAACGCATGTGCGTTTCAGACTAAAGCTTTCGTGAAATTAATAAACTTTCAAAAGAACGCGATTATCTTTCAATGTAAAGCTTGTACTGAGAAAAGGAACACTCATCTCAGTTCTAACAGTGCTTTCACACGTAGCAAACAACTGCTTGTCTTTACGAAGAAACGCATGTGCGTTTCAGACTAAAGCTTTCGTGAAATTAATAAACTTTCAATAGAACGCGATTGTCTTTCAAAGTAAAGCTTGTACTGAGAAAAGCAACACTGATCTCAGTTCTAACAGTGCTTTCACATGTAACAAATACCTACTTGTCTTTACAAAGAAACGCATGTGCGTTTCTTCCTAAAGCTTTCGTGAAATTAATAAACTTTCAAAAGAACGCGATTATCTTTCAAAGTAAAGCTTGTACTGAGAGAAGCAACACTGATCTCTGTTCTAACAGTGCTTTCACACGTAGCAAACAACTGCTTGTCTCTAGAAAGAAACGCATGTGCGTTTCTTCCTAAAGCTTTCGTGAAATTAATAAACTTTCAAAAGAACGCGATTATCTTTCAAAGTAAAGCTTGTACTGAGAAAAGCAACACTGATCTCAGTTCTAACAGTGCTTTCACACATAGCAAACAACTGCTTGTCTTGACAAAGTAACGCATGTGCGTTTCTTACTAAAGCTTTCGTGAAATTAATAAACTTTCAAAAGAACGCGATTATCTTTCAAAGTAAAGCCTGTACTGAGAAAAGCAACACTCATCTCAGTTCTAACAGTGCTTTCACATGTTGCAAACAACTGCTTGTCTTTATAATGTAACGCATGTGCGTTTCGTACTAAAACTTTCGTGAAATTAATAAACTTTCAAAAGAACGCGATTATCTTTCAAAGTAAAGCTTGTACTGAGAAAAGCAACACTGATCTCAGTTCTAACAGTGCTTTCACACATAACAAAAAACTGCCTGTCTTTACAAAGAAACGCATGTGCGTTTCTTACTAAAGCTTTCGTGAAATTAATAAACTTTCACAAGAACGCGATTATCTTTCAAAGTAAAGCTTGTACTGAGAAAAGCAACACTGATCTCAGTTCTAACAGTGCTTTCACACGTAGCAAACAACTGCTTGTCTTTACGAAGAAACGCATGTGTGTTTCTTCCTAAAGCTTTCGTGAAATTAATAAACTTTCAAAAGAACGCGATTATCTTTCAAAGTAAAGCTTGTACTGAGAAAAGCAACACTGACCTCAGTTCTAACAGTGATTTCACACATATCAAACAACTGCTTGTCTTGACAAAGAAACGTATGTGCGTTTCTTCCTAAAGCTTTCGTGAAATTAATAAACTTTCAAAAGAACGCGATTATCTTTCAAAGTAAAGATTGTACTGAGAAAAGCAACACTGATCTCAGTTCTAACAGTGCTTTCACATGTAGCAAACAACTGCTTGTCTTTACGAAGAAACGCATGTGCGTTTCAGACTAAAGCTTTCGTGAAATTAATAATCTTTCTAAAGAACGCGATTATCTTTCAAAGTAAAGCTTGTACTGAGAAAAGGAACCCTCATCTCAGTTCTAACAGTGATTTCACACGTATCAAACAACTGCTTGTCTTGACAAAGAAACGCATGTGCGTTTCTTCCTAAAGCTTTCGTGAAATTAATAAACTTTCAAAAGAACGCGATTATCTTTCAAAGTAAAGCTTGTACTGAGAAAAGGCACACATATCTCAGTTCTAACAGTGCTTTCACACGTAGCAAACAACTGCTTGTCTTTACGAAGAAACGCATGTGCGTTTCAGACTAAAGCTTTCGTGAAATTAATAAACTTTCAAAAGAACGCGATTGTCTTTCAAAGTAAAGCTTGTACTGAGAAAAGCAACACTGATCTCAGTTCTAACAGTGCTTTCACACGTAACAAATACCGACTTGTCTTTACAAAGAAACGCATGTGCGTTTCTTCCTAAAGCTTTCGTGAAATTAATAAACTTTCAAAAGTACGCGATTATCTTTCAAAGTAAAGCTTGTACTGAGAGAAGCAACACTGATCTCTGTTCTAACAGTGCTTTCACATGTAGCAAACAACTGCTTGTCTTTACAAAGAAACGCATGTGCGTTTCTTCCTAAAGCTTTCGTGAAATTAATAAACTTTCAAAAGAACCCGATTATCTTTCAAAGTAAAGCTTGTACTGAGAAAAGCAACACTGATCTCAGTTCTAACAGTGCTTTCACATGTCGCAAACAACTGCTTGGCTTTATAATGTAACGCATGTGCGTTTCGTACTAAAAGTTTCGTGAAATTAATAATCTTTCAAAAGAACGCGATTATCTTTCAAAGGAAAGCTTGTACTGAGAAAAGCAACACTGATCTCAGTTCTAACAGTGCTTTCACACGTAGCAAAAAACTGCCTGTCTTTACAAAGAAACGCATGTGCGTTTCTTACTAAAGCTTTCGTGAAATTAATAAACTTTCACAAGAACGCGATTATCTTTCAAAGTAAAGCTTGTACTGAGAAAAGCAACACTGATCTCAGTTCTAACAGTGCTTTCACACGGAGCAAACAACTGCTTGTCTTTACGAAGAAACGCATGTGTGTTTCAGACTAAAGGTTTCGTGAAATTAATAAACTTTCAAAAGAACGCGATTATCTTTCAAACTAAAGCTTGTACTGAGAAAAGCAACACTGATCTCAGTTCTAACAGTGCTTTCACACGTAACAAAAAACTGCCTGTCTTTACAAAGAAACGCATGTGCGTTTCTTACTAAAGCTTTCGTGAAATTAATAAACATTCACAAGAACGCGATTATCTTTAAAAGTAAAGCTTGTACTGAGAAAAGCAACACTGATCAGAGTTCTAACAGTGATTTCACACATATCAAACAACTGCTTGTCTTGACAAAGAAACGTATGTGCGTTTCTTCCTAAAGCTTTCGTGAAATTAATAAACTTTCAAAAGAACGCGATTGTCTTTCAAAGTAAAGCTTGTACTGAGAAAAGCAACACTGATCTCAGTTCTAACAGTGCTTTCACACATAGGAAAGAACTGCTTGTCTTTATTATGTAACGCATGTGCGTTTCGTACTAAAG